>NW_024544859.1:342500-367500 GCF_018167655.1 Microtus oregoni
AAAATGGTGGCCTCCATGTCACTGGTTCTGGGTGAGTGTCAGCAAAGCAGCTCCTAAAATGGAAATTGATGAAGGGATAGATAGATGGGATACACACGCGCTCGCACATACATACATACATACATACGCACACACGCACGTGCATGACATGTACAGATGGGGGGGTTCCAATGTTTTCAGAGGAAGGTGCTCGCTGGTAATAATAAAGGTGCTGGTAAATAAGGCTGGAAATAGCTGAATCATTAAAACTCTTCAAATAAATAAAAAGCAATTCTCTCTCTCTCTCTCTCTCTCTCTCTCTCTCTCTCTCTCTCACCATATACCAGCACATCTGAACTGACTGCAACATACAAAAGAAGAAGAAACACGGAAAGAAGACATCCCTGCTGGACAGGATCATCTGATCTGAGATGAGAATAAAGTCTTCGAATGGCTGACAACAGCATTTCATTGAGAAGAGATTCCACGTTTTATGCTGTACAGTTAGTTAGATAGATTAAGAGGGGCCTGTGAACTGGGGTGGGGTGTGGCTTCTCAGGTCACGTCAGGTCAGGGAGGGGCTGAGGAGTGTCCCATTGGCCTTGACAATAGGCACCAGTCAGACGTTAACGTTGAGTTCCTCAAAGGGAACTGACTGAGATCCTTGCTTACCTAAGAAATGCCTGACCTTGGAAAAGGTCTTGTGGAAAGCAGGCGCTTGAAACTGCAGTTTCACGTCTACCCAGAAAGCTCCCTCTCGGAAGGGAAAGTCATCGTGATATCTTACTCTTTTCCCAAGGATACCCTACCTACCCTTCTGATCATTCTTACTGAATTAAGTCTTCCACTGTAAATGAATAAAGTATGTAAGTAAGCAAATACGTGGATGGATGAACAAATAAATACAAAATTTGCTGTTGTTGACTGCCTTTTATTTCATAATGAATCTCTCTCTCTCTCTCTCTCTCTCTCTCTCACACACACACACACACACACACACACACACACACACAAACACAAACACTAAATATACAATAAAAGGAAGCATAACACCTTTACTCAGGGGGCAGAGTGAACTCTGAAAGTTTTCCAGGCAGGGCTATAGAGAGAGATGCTCCATGTCTCCCAGCATCACAGCTCACAGCTGTCTGTAATCCAGGAGCCCGAGAGCCATGGCAAAAACACAAATGCACATAAGATAAAAATAAATAATTTTTTTAAACGTGGGGGGGGGGAGACAGAATATAAGAACAAACTGAGAAACAAGGAAAGATAGTGTTGGCTGGCCGGCTGGCTGGCTTTCAGTTCCCTGACAGAAATAAGCACATTATGGAGGAACCACAAAGTTGTTACACTATGTGGGTGTGATGAGGAGAGATTGTGAGTGTCCTGTCAGAACAAAGTTAGTCCCATAGTTGATGAAATTCATTATCCCAAAAATTCAGCAGAATATATCCCAAGTTTGCAAATGTGTGATCAGCTTGTGACAGGTTGGGCTGGAGATGCTGAGAACTGGGGAGCCCTCAATGCAAGACCAGATACTCGTTCCCATGAAGAGAGAGGGAGGGAGGGAGGGAGGGAGGGAGGGAGGGAGGGATCATTCATTCATTCATTCCTATACTCAAGTTTAAGAAAAGATGAGTGGCTATGGAGAGACCACTCACAGATATGAAAAATCATTTCCTAAAAATCAAATTTCTCAGTCACTATGCAACTGCTATGGTGCTTCTCCTAGATAGAACAAAACACACACACACACACACACACACACACACACACACACACACACACAAAGGTGAACCAGGGAAAAGCTTTCTAAGCCTTTAAGGATGCACCGTGACTTCAGAGACCTCAGGGAGTATAGGGATGGGTGCTTGATGCTTCAGACTCATGTCATTGAAGGACATAACATAGTCTGGATTCACAGAGATTCACAACACAGAGCCATTGTCACTTACCCAGAGCTAACAAGAAATTGCAGTCTCAGCCGGGCTGTGGTGTGTGCATGCCTTTAATCACAGCACACACACAGATCTCTGTGAATTCAAAGATGGCCTGATTTACAGAGTGAGTTTTAGGACAGCCCAAGATACACAAAGAAACCCTTTCTTGAAAAACAAAACAAAACAGCAAAAGAAAGAAAGAAAGAAATGGAAAAAGAAAAAAAAAAGGCAGTCTCTTCCCACTCTCTCATCCATTGGCTCTTAAAGAGCTCTCAAGCTGGGCTGGAGAGATGGCTCAGTGGTTAAGAGCATTGCCTGCTCTACCAAAGGTCCTGAGTTCAATTCCCGGCAACCACATGGTGGCTCACAACCATCTGTAAAGAGGTCTGGTGCCCTCTTCTGGCCTTCAGCCATACACACAAGACAGAATATTGTACACATAATAAATAAATAAATGAAATTAAAAAAAAAAAGAGCTCTCAAGCTGAACTCTCAAGTCATTCATAACTGGGAAGCTAGAAACCTTAGGGGATCACAGGAGTCAGACTGACTGCAGCACTTGATGCCTCAACCCTGCTAATGGCTGTGATATAAGGCATGGTAAAATATGGGCTTTGGGCCTTTCGGGCGCGGTAGCCATCTTTCAGTAACTCGCCAAAATGACAAACACAAAGGGAAAGTGGAGGGGCACTCGCTATATGTTCTCTAGGCCCTTTAGGAAACATGGAGTTGTTCCTTTGGCCACGAATCTACAAGAAGGGCGATATTATAGACATCAAGGGAATGGGCACTGTTCAAAAAGGAACGCCCCATAAATGTTACCACGGCAAAACCGGAAGAGTCTACAATGTCAGTCAGCATGCTGTGGGCATCATTGTAAACAAGCGAGTTAAGGGCAAGATTCTTGCCAAGAGAATTAATGTGCGGATTGAACACATCAAGCACTCGAAGAGCAGAGACAGCTTTCTGAAGCGGGTGAAGGAGAACGACCAGAAGGAAAAGGAAGACAAAGAGAAGGGCACCTGGGTTCAGCTCAAGCGAACCCAGAGAAGCACACTTCGCGAGGACTAACGGGAAGGAGCCTGAGCTGCTGGAGCCCATTCCCTACGAATTCATGGCCTGATGTACAAAAAGAAATAACACACCTGGACTATTAAAAAAAAAAATACGGGCTTTGGCAGAGCGCTACTCCCCTTTCTCTATTATTATTGCTACACAACGAAAAGGACCGGGGGTGATGTGCAGTGCTGGTATTGAAATCTCACTGACTCCTTCCGCACTCCTTGTCAATTCCCGACTTTGTCAAATCAACTATCGTGAATCTTTGATGTGGGTTGGCCCTTTAGGAACTCAGAGAAACAAGACAGACCTATTTCATTCCAGAAACCTCCCAGTTCCTGAGCCCTAGCCCTGGAAGTCTCAAAGCCATCACATCCAGAAATCTCTCTAGTTAGTCCCTGCTAGTGGTGAACTCACTTCGTCTTCCCCAGGACCACTAATTATTTCTCCGTGTTTTCCTCTGAGATCTGAGGTCAGCTTTCTTCTTCCTCCCTCTGGCCTCTCCATGATCTCCATTCTCTAGACAACATGTCTAGAACTGAGTCTTATAGGCACCGAGAGAGTGTATCTTGAGGGCACTTGGCGTTTCTAGGACACGAGTGACATCACAAAATTCCGAGAGCTCTCCGGGATACTGTAGAATTTCCAGAGAAGGGACTGCTGATGTCGTGAGGCACGGCCTTTACCTCCTTGCTAATATTTCTCCCCGAACTGACCAACCGACCGACTGACCGGAAACCTGAGGTTTCCTTTCCAGGAGTCTCTCCTGCGACACAGAGGGAGCCATTCAGGATTTCCTCCTTCCAAAACCAGAAATTTCTCTCTGCTTCATTAAAATCTTTTCACTACTTCCTTCACCCATGGGGAGTTAGTTAGTTGAACACTCACTTTTTTCATGAATGTCCCTTCCTCCCTCTCCGGAACATCTCATATTACTGATTCATACTCAGTAAATCAGTAATATGAGAAATTAGGCCAGGAGGACACGGAAGATGAGGGTTGAGTCCTCTGAAGTGAACAAGCACTTAGGGAAGGCTAAACTTAAGGGAATTTGACTCTGAGTGGCAAGACATGAATAGCTGCTGCCAAGGCACAGATGCAGGCATCGGGCTGAGGCACCAACTGGGCCCTTGGCATCCTCCTGCATCATCAGAGCTGTGTGAGAAACTCAGACCAAAGGAGGGCCGTGTTCAAAGGGAGAGGGCATTTTCTATGGATGGCTGCCAGCTATCTCTTGGCTTCTGTAAGTACAGGAACTCAACAAAGAAAGAGACATGCCAGACAGGAGGTTTTGGTAAAAATCTGAACTGAACTGAATAGAAACTGGCTACTACGTATTAGTGTTTTCAGAGTTATGTCTGAGGAACAAAATATTTAAATGAAATAAAACCAAATCCTTAAAAAACATCCAGGTGTCCTCTGAGGGGGCATGGAAAACAAAACAAAACAGAAAGATAAGAGGGATTTTAGTTGTTCCAAAAACCCTCAGAGCCGGGCGGTGGTGGTGCACGCCTTTAATCCCAGCACTTGGGAGGCAGAGGCAGGTGGATCTCTGTGAGTTCGAGGCCAGCCTGGTCTAGAAGAGCTAGTGCCAGGACAGGCTCCAAAGCTACAGAGAAACCCTGTCTCGAAAAATCAAAAAAAAAAAAAAAAAAAAAAAAACCCTCAGGAACAAAACTTCCCCAGGAGAATAGCAAGATAGCAAGAGTTCATTGGGAAACTGTCTGTCTCCTGTTGCATCATTTCAAGTTTTTCTAACTTGTTACTGGATGGTGTCAGCTGTAAGATTTTCATCTTTTACGCTCACAATGAGATTCTAGCCTTTTTTCTTTTTTTATTGAGAGATGGACACATGTTCCCTCCCTCTAGTTCTATTGGCTGTACAGCTTTGACCAAGAAAGAGGGTTGGATTTCATCAAAGAATTTCTCTCCATTTTATATTTCACCCACTTTTGATTGCTATTAAGTGCAATCTAGCTGGTTTGTGGTGTTTCAGGAACACTTTCCTTATTCTTCTGGGTTGTGTGTGTGTGTGTGTGTGTGTGTGTGTGTGTGTGTGTGTGTTTGGTTTTGTGAGGACAGGGTTTATCTAGGAACAGTCCTGGAATGTCCTTGGTAGGTGAGGCTGGCCTTGAACTCCCCCTGCCTCTCTGTCATTTCTTCCTACTTGGTGTGTGTTTGGTTGCTGTTTTGAGTTTTCAGATCTCCTGAAAAAAAGATCAAGATCATTTCTTTCCTAAACTCTGTGTCCTTGGGACACAAGCATTAAAGGGTGTGGCTACAGCTCCACTGGACCTCTTTGATATGGATATCTGCAGCCTTTCCTGTTGGAGTTGGGAAATTGAAAGTTGTTGACTTGAATTCACTCATTGCAAAAAAAAAAAAAAAAAACAAAAAAACAAAAAACCACCCTTATTTATTTTATTTTATTTTATTTTTTTAATATTTATTTATTTATTATGTATACAATATTCTGTGTTTATGCCTGCAGGCCAGAAGGGGGCACCAGACCCCATTACAGATGGTTGTGAGCCACCATGTGGTTGCTGGGAATTGAACTCAGGACCTTTGGAAGAGCAGGCAATGCTCTTAACCTCTGAGCCATCTCTCCAGCCCCCCCTTATTTATTTTATTATTTCACATTTTAACTTGATTTTTTTTTCTTTTTTTGAGACAGGAATTGGCTTTTTATTTATGCTCCAGACAATCTATCTCACTACATGGCCCAGGACTTCTTTCTGAACGCTTCCATGATAGTAGTCAGCTGCCCAAAATATACTGCTGCTGCTGCAATTTTAGAAAAAAATTAAATAAAAATAAATAACCTGAGATAAACAAAGAAAAAAAGGAAAGCACCTATTTTTCCTTCCTTCCTTCCTTCCTTCCTGTTTTCTTCTTTTATTATTTTTTATTTTTGGTTTCTCTGTATAATACCTTTAACTCACTATATAAACCAGGCTGTCATCTTGGTGACATTATGGTTTTGTTTTTTCTTATTTCTGGTCTGAAAATTGACAAATTGACATTTCTTCTCCCTCTCTCTTTCTCATTTAATTCATGTTTTATTTTATGTATTTATTTATTCATTCATTTATTTATTTATTTTTGTTTGTGTTTTGGTTTTGATTTTCAAGGCATGGTTTCTCTGTTGTCTTAGAACTAGCTCTTGTCGACCAGGCTGTCCTCAAACTCCCAGAGATCCAACTGCTTCTCTGCCAGATATGGAACCAGTCATCTTGGTTAGTTCAAAAGCCACCCCATAAACACATGTGCGCGTGTTTATGACATGAACACGTGAGACATGAACACGTGAGAAACAGGAAGGAACGAGGAGTGGTGTCCACTCTCTCACTAAATGCAGGCCTGCCTGCAGTGATTGAAAGAATCAGAAATGGAGAGATGGAATTTCTGGACTTTCCAGAAACCACATGGTAGAAATCTAGTGCCCTCTTCTGTTGACAGGGCCTAGATGTGCATATTTGCTGTTTTCTGGTTGAAGCTGGGAAACAGTACCTTCTTGCTGAAGTTGGATAATTGTTGAATTCAGCCATTTTCAGGTTTCATAGAAAACAAAACAAAACAAAACAAAAAGCCCCTTCTTTGTTTTATTTCACATTTTAATTTGATTTTTTTTTTTTTTTTGAGACAGGACCTGTCTTTTTATTTGTGTTTCAGACAAACTATTTTACTACATGGCCCAGGACTTCTTCTTTCTGAACACTTATGCTCCAAATACAATCTTTTTTTTAATTAATTATTTATTATGTATACAGCATTCCTTCCATGCATGACTGCAGGCCAGAAGACCCCATTACAGATGGTTGTGAGCCACCATATTGTTGCTAGGAATTGAACTCAGGACCTTTGGAAGAACAGTCAGTGCTCTTAACCTCTGAGCCATCTCTACAGCCCCTGAAAATATAATCTTAAAAGAAAAAGTAAAATTAAAATGAATGGCCTGGAATTAACAAAGACAAAAAAGGGGGAAAAAAACCTGCATTTTCTTGCTTGCTTGCTTTTTTTTTTCTCTTCTTTTAGTATTTTTTGAGGCACGGTTTCTCTGTGTAACAGCCCTAGCTGTCCTGGAACTCAGTTTATAGACCAGGCTGTCTTGTTGGTAACGTTCTCTTTTTATTCTTATTTCCTATCTGTAAATCCACATTTCTTCTCTCTCTCTCTCTCTCTCTCTCTCTCTCTCTCTCTCTCTTTCTCTATCTCTCTCTCTCTCGCTTTCTCTCTCTCTCTCTCTCTCAATTTATTTATTTCTTGTTTGGTTTTGTGTTTTACTTTATGAGACAGGGTTTCTCTGCTGATTTGGAGACTGTTCTTGGAACTAGCTCCTTTCTTGTAGACCAGGCTGGCCTAAAACTCCCAGAGATCCTGCCTCTGCCAGATATGGAGCCAGTGCTCTTGAATGCCTTCATCTGGTGAGGTCAAAATATACCCCCCCCCCCCCCACACACACACCAAACACAAACACAGGCACAGGCACAGGCACACCCAGAGACACATAAATAAACTTTTAAATTAAGAGCCTGGAGAGCTAGTTTCTTGGCTCTTCCTGAGAAATTGGGTTCAATTCCCAGCACCTGCATGGTTAAATAAATCATAAAAAAAATTCTTTAAGAAATTGAAATTAAACTACACAACTGGAAACACTGTCTCAACTAAAAGTAAAATAAAATGTAAAAGAGTGCAGTGCTAAGTGCAGTTATGAAAATGTTTGGAAATATGACACCTTCCCTGTCTCCCCCACATACACAGGCACACCGAGAGAGAGGTTTAAATAAATGTGGTGGTGGCACATGCCTTTATTCCCAGCACACAGGGGGCAGAGGCAGGTGAATTTCTTGGGAGTTGGAAGCCAGCCTGGTCTACAAGAGCTAGTTCCAGATTAGCTAGGACTGTTACCCAGGGAAACCCTGTTTCGAAAAACAAGACAAAAAAATTAAAATTGAAGTAAATGTACAAGCCAAAGCTACAGGCCCTGGCCTCCACTCCTGTCCCTGAGGGCACCTGGTAAAAGTGAGAAGGCAGATTTCAGAGACTAGTAAAGTTCAAGGTCACCAGCCCTTCCTAACAGCTAGAACTCCTTGCTGAACCATTAAAGGGTGAGTCTAAGGCGGGCAGTGGTGGTGCACGCCTTTAATCCCAGCACTCTGGAGGCAGAGGCAGGCAAATCTCTGGGAGTTCCAGGACAGGCACCAAAGCTACAGAGAAAACTTGTCTTGAAAAGCCAATAAATAAATAAATAAATAAATAAATAAATAAATAAATAAATAAAATAAAGGGTGAGGCTACAACTTGATTGGTCTGCTTAGATATGTATTTTTTTTATTTTATTTTTTTGTTTTTTTTAGATATGCATATTTTTGTTATGGTCGTTTTTTTTAAAATTTATTTATTATATTATGTGTATAGCATTCCTTCCACGTGTGCCTGCAAGCCAGAAGGGGGCACCAGGTCTCATTATAGATGGTTGTAAGCCACCATGTGGTTGCTGGGAATTGAACTCAGGACCTCTGGAAAAGCAGTCAGTGCTCTTAACCTCTGAGCCATCTCTCCAGCCCTGTTATAGTCGTTTTTGTTTTACTGGGCAGGAAAAGATATCCAAGTGGGAATTTTTCCACAGCTGCTTTAATTTTCTCAGACTCTGTATTTAGTATGAGAAGTGGGGTGTGGGGTAGGTTGTACAAACACAACTACTGAAGAAAAGAAACCCCAAGAAAGCAAGCGAGTGGTTGCCATGTCTTTGAAAGGCATTTAGGTGACTGGGAACTGCCCTTGCTGCCTCCCTCCTTTCCTCCCTCTCACCAATCCATAATTGTGGCAGCCCCTTGGCCCACATAGTCCTTTCACTGATCGGTCAGACACACTCTTTGTTTTATTTTTTAATTTTTGAATTGTGGGTGAAGTCAATTAATTGAGCTCTTAGATTATTATCATCATCATCATTATTATTATTTGTTTATTTGTGGTTTTTCCACATAGGGATTCCCTTTGTATGCTTGTTTGCCCTGGAACTCACTTTGTAGACAAGGCTGGCCTCAGACTCACAGAGATCTAGCTGCCCCTCCCTGCCTCTACCTCTGCCTCCTAGTGCCCGAATAAATGGCCTGTACTAAACACACTTTTAGTTTCTCTGTGTCTGTCGTCGCTTTGCCTGCAGAACAAGGTAGCCTCAAACTCACAGCGATCTGCCTGCCTCTGCCTCTCCTGATCTCTGAGGGTTGAGAACTGAGAATAAAGAAATGTGCTGCCACCATTACCCAGCTAGGCAGCTGCCCAAAATATACTGCTGCTGCGGCAGCAATAAAAAAAAAAATAACCTGAGATAAACAAAGAAAAAAAGGAAAACACCAGTTTTTCTTCCTTCTTTCCTTTTTTCCTTCTTTTCTTCCTTCCTTGTTTTTTTTTTTTCTGTTTTCTTCTTTTATTATTTTTTTGGTACAGGGTTTCTCTGTATAATACCTTTAACTCACTACATAAACCAGGCTGTAATCTTGGTGACATTATGGTTTTGGTTTTTTTCTTATTTCCTGTTTAATCATTTCTCTCTCTCTCTCTCTCTCTCTCTCTCTCTCTCTCTCTCTCTCTCTCTCTCCTCTCTCTCTCTCTCTCTCTCTCTCTCTCTCTCTCTCTCTCTCTCTCTCACACACACACACACACACAGATTTAATTTATGTTTTTTATTTTTGTTTGTGTTTTTGTTTTGATTTTCAAGGCAGGGTTTTCTCTGTTGCTTTGGAGCCTGTCTTTGGAACTAGCTCTCGTCGACCAGGCTGGCCTCAAACTCCCAGAGATCCACCTGCCTCTCTGCCAGATATGGAACCAGTCCTTTTGAATGCTTTCATCCTTCCTGGTCATTAAAAATTTGAAATGAAAACTAAGTTCTACACAACTGGAAAGACTGTCTCAAATAAAACTTAAATAAAATGTTCTGAAATAGGGCACCTTCCATGCCCCCCCCCACCAAGGACACACTTGGGTGCAGACCAAGAGATACAAACAAAATTTGAAATGAAACTAAATGTACATGAAATTAATAGAATGAGATACTAAAAACTTAGTTGGATTGTCACTGTGGTGCACATCTTTTATTCTATCATCCAAGAGACAGAGACAGGTGTACCTCTGTGAATTCCCAGGTTTTGGAGAGAGGCCCCCATCCCAAATTAAAAAAAAAAAAAAAAATATATATATATATATATATATATATATATATATATATATATATAAAAGTTCAACCAAAAAAAAAAAAAAGAAGGAAGAAAAGAAGAAAGAAACATTATGAACTGTCTCCTTGTTTCTAGAAACTTGTTTTGATTTGCATTTCTCTGATGACTAAGCATGTTGAACATTTCCTTAAGTGTCTTTCAGCCATTTTAGATTCCTCGGTTGAGAGTTCTCTGTTTAAGTCTGTACTCCATTTTGTGAGTTAGATTATTTGTTCTTGAGATGACCAATGTCTTGTGTTCTTTGTATGTTTTGGAGATCAGACAGACCTCTGTCTGATGTGGGGTTAGTGAAGATCTTTTTCCATTCTGTAAGGCCGTCATTTTGTCTTGTTGGCCGTGTTCTTTGCTTTACAGAAGCTTTTCAGTTTCAGGAGGTCTCTCTCACTTATTAATTGTTTCTCTCAGTGTCTGTGCTACTGGGGTTCTATTTAGGAAGCGGTCTCCTGTGCTGATGCGTTCAAATGCGTTTGATATTTTTATTTTTATATTCTTTTATTGTGGATGAAGTCAATTATTTGAACTCTCAAATATTTTTATTGTTATTATCTCTTTATTTGTTTGTTTATTTGTGGTTGTTCAACATAGGGTTTCGTTGTGTGCCCTTGTATGCGTATGCCCTGGGACTCACTTTGTAGACAAAACTGGCCTCAGACTCACAGAGAGCCATCTGCCTCTGCCTCCTAATGCTGGGATTAAAGGCTAAACAACCTTTTTTATATATTTATTTTCCTAATAATTTATTTTATCGGCATTGGTGTTTTGCCTGCATGTATGTCTATCTGAGGGTGTCAGATCTTGGAGTTACAGACAGCTGTTGACTGCCATGTGGGTGGTAGGAATTGAACCTGGGTCCTCTGGAAGAGCAGTCAGCACTCTTAACCGCAGAGCCATCTCTCCAGCCCCCACCTTTTTTTTTTGAAAACAGGGTTTCTCTGTGTCACTTTGCCTGTCCTGAATCTCAATCTGCAGAACAAGGTAGCTTCAAACTTACAGTGATCTGCCAGCCTTGGTCTCCCTGATCTTGAAGGTGTTTTATCATCTCTCTCTCTGTCTGGCTATCTATCTATCCATTCATTTATTAGTTTATGTATTTGTTTATGTGTTTATTTATGTATTTATTTATTTTTGTTTTCTGAGACAGGATTTCTCTCTAGCTTTTGAGTCTGTCCTGGATCCAGACCTGGTCACAGCTGTACCTGAAAATAAAATAAACAAACAAACAAAAACAAAAACAAAGCAAAGCAAAAGCCAGGCAGGACTCTCTGGTTGACCTTCCCTTTCCCCCTCCCCCACGGGCTCCTCAGAGGCAGTGAGGCCTCCGGCAGGGAATCCACAGAGCCTCTGCCCAAGGCTCTCCAGGGAACCCACTCTCTCCCTTTCCCCCAGCCCCAGGGCTGCCAGCCACATCTATCTCAGGCAGAGATGGCGGGCACTCTGGCTATCCAGGATGTGACAGACACAGACACAGAGAAGCAGGGAGGAAAGTTGCCCACTCTCTCACTAGATGCAGGCATGCAGGAGGAACAATGAAAGAATGAGAACTGGAGAGATGGAATTTCTGGAATGTCCAGAAACCACATGGTGGGGATCTAGTGACCTCTTTTGGTGACAGGGAGTACAGCACAGATTTGGGTTCTTGTGCTCCTGAGATGTAACCCCCACAAGGCAGCAGCTCATAAGTGATTGTAAATCCAGTTTCACACGACTGCACATAAAATAAAGTTAAATAAATCATAAAAAAATTCTTTAAAAATTTGAAATTAAAATAAGTTCTACACAACCAGAAAGACTGTCTCAAATAAAAGTAAAATAAAATGTTCTGGCCGGGCGATGGTGGCGCACGCCTTTAATCCCAGCACTCGGGAGGCAGAGGTAGGCGGATCTCTGTGAGTTCGAGACCAGCCTGGTCTACAGAGCTAGTTCCAGGACAGGCTCCAAAGCCACAGAGAAACCCTGTCTCGAAAAACCAAAAAAAAAAAAAAAAAAAAAAAAAAAAAAAAAAAAAAAATAAAATGTTCTAAAATAGGACAACTTCCCTGCCCCCCACCCCCACAGGGACACACTTGGTGCAGACCAAGAGATACAAACAAAATTTGAAATTAAACTAAATCTACAAGAAACTGACCCTGGTTATTGTGGTGCACATCTGTGAATTTCCAGGCTTTATAGAGAGGCCCCCAACCCAAATAAAAAAAAAATATATAAAAGTTTAACCAAACACACCCCCCCACACACACACAAAAAAAAAAAAGGAAGGAAAGAAAGAAGAAGGAGACATTATCAACTGTCTCCTTGGTCCTAGAAACTGGACCATGGGAGTTTAGGACCTATAAGACAGTGCACGAGTCTTGTGATCTCACTTGGTAGATGAGTCTGGATTTTAACTCACAGATGTCCTTCTGCCTGTGTCTCCCATGTGTCTCCCATAAAGGGTTCCCTAATTCTTGAATGGCATACTGAAAGTAGTTATTTCTACTTAGTTTGCGTTTGATTTTTTTTTAAAAAATCCATGCCTATTTATTTATTTATTTATTTATTTTTGGTTTTTCACGACAGGGTTTCTCTGTAGCTTTGGAACTAACCCTTGTAGACCAGGCTGGCCTCAAATTCACAAAGATCCACCTGCCTTTGCCTCCCAAGTGCTGGGATTAAAAGAATGTGCCACCACCACCCGCCTTTTTTTCTTATATTTATTTTTGTTAAGCTCTACATTTTTCTTTGCTCTCTTCCATGTCTCCCCTTCAACCCTCTCCCAAGGTTCCCATGCTCTCAGGAGATCTTGTCTTTTTCTACTACTCATGTATTTTATTAGATCTATGTATGTCTCTCTTAGGGTCCTCATTGTTGTCTAGGTTCTCCGGGATTGTGATTTGTGAGCTTTATGTTTAAAAATCACTTATGAGTGAGTATATGTGGTAATTGTCTTTTAGGGTCTGGGTTACTTTCCTCAAAATGATGTTTCCTAGCTTCATCCATTTGCCTGCAAAATTCAAGATGTCATTATTCTTTTCTGCTGTGTAGTAAGTACTCCATTGTGTAAGTATACCACATTTTCCTCATCCATTCTTCAGTCAGAGGGCATTTAGGCTACTTCCAGGTTCTGGCTATGACAAACAATGCTGCTATGAACATAGTTGAGCCCATGTCCTTGTGGCACAATTGAGCATCCTTTACATATATACCTAAAAGTGGTATTGCTGGGTCTTGAGGAAGGTTGTTTCCTAATTTTCTGAGAAATCGCCACACTGACATCCAAAGGGGGCTGTACCAGCTTGCATTCCCACCAGCAATGCAGCAGTGTTCCCTTTTCCCCACATCCTCTCCAGCATAAGTTGTCATCAGTGTTTTTGATCTTGGCCATCCTTACAGGTATAAAGTGGAATCTCAGAGCTGTTTTGATTTACCTATCTCTGATGACTAAGGATGTTGAACATTTCCTTAAGTGTCTTTCAGCCATTTTAGATTTCTCGGTTGAGAGTTCTCTGTTTAGGTCTGTACCTCCATTTTGTGAATTGGATTATTTGTTCTTGAAATGACCAATGTCTTGAGTTCTTTGTATATTTTGGAGATCAGACCTCTGTCTGATGTGGGGTTAGTGACGATATTCTGTACTGGAGTTAGATTTAGGAAGCGGTCTCCTGTGCCGATGCGTTCAAATGCATTTTTTTAAATAAATATTTATTTATTATGTATACAATATTCTTTCTCTGTGTATGTCTGAAGGCCAGAAGAGAGCACCAGACCCCATTACAGATGGTTGTGAGCCACCATGTGGTTGCTGGGAATTGAACTCAGGACCTTTGGAAGAGCAGGCAATGCTCTTAACCGCTGAGCCATCTCTCCAGCCCCCATTCAAGAGCTTTTGATATTTTTATTTTTATATTTTTTTATTGTGGATGAGGTCAATTATTTGAACTCTCAAATATTTTTATTGTTATTATCTGTTTGTTTATTTGTGGTTTTGCAACACGGGGTTTCCTTGTGTATCCTTGTGTGCCCTGGAACTCACTTTGTAAACAAGACTGGCCTCAGACTAACAGAGATCCGCCTGCCTCTGCCTTCTAGTGCTGGCATTAAAGGCGTACACTAAACACATTTTTTTTTTTTGAAAACAGGGTTTCTCTGTGTCACTTTGCCTAACCTGAATCTCAATGTGCAGAACAAAGTAGCCTTAAACTCACAAGTGATCTGCCTGCTTTGGTCTCCCTGATCTTGGAGGTGTTTTATCATCTTGCTTACTTGATTTTTTGCTTTCTTGCTCTCTTGCTTTTTTTTTCCTTCTTTTATTAGTTAATTCTTGAGGCATGGTCTCTCTGTGTAACAGCCCTAGCTGTCATCTATCTATCTATCTATCTATCTATCTATCTATCTATCTATCTATATTTATGTATATTTGGTTTTGTGTTTTGCTTTATGAGACAGGGTTTCTCTGCTGCTTTGGAGACTGTTCTTAAAACTAGCTCCTTTCTTGTAGACCAGGCTGTCCTAAAACTCCCAGAGATCCTATTTCTGCTAAATATGGAGCCAGTGCTCTTGAATGCCTTTGTCTGGTGAGGTCAAAAGCCACCCCCCACCCCCACCCCCACAACACACACACAAACCAAACACAGGCACAGGCACATCCAGAGACACATGAATAAACTTTTAAATTAAGAGCCCGGAGAGCTAGTTTCGTGGCTCGTCCAGAGAAATTGGGTTCAATTCCCAGCACCTGCATGGCAGCTCATAGTGATTGTAAATTCAGTAGTTTCTGGGTGATCTGACATCTTCAGACCATTGCACATAAAATAAAGTTAAATAAATCATAAAAAATTCCTTAAGAAATTTAACTAAGTCCTACACAATTGGAAACACTCTCAAATAAAAGTAAAATAAACGGAAAAGAATGCAGTGCTAAGTGCAGTTATGAAAATGTTTTGAAATGTGATACCTTCCCTGTCTCCCCCACATACACAAGCCACACTGAGAGATTTAAATAAAATCTGGGTAATCATTTATGTATCTGGCTTATGTCAGAGGGGCAGGGGAAGCTGAAGCCTTGTCCTTTGGGCTCCAGGTTCTCAGTACTGCATCAAAAACTCGAATGTAGGGGCTGGAGAGATGGCTCAGTGGTTAAGAGCACTGCCTGCTCTTCCAAAGGTCCTGAGTTCAATTCCCAGCAACCACATGGTGGCTCACAACCATCTGTAATGAGGTCTGGTGTCCTCTTCTGCAGACATACACACAGACAGAATATTGTATACATAATAAATAAATAAATATTTAAAAAAAAAAAAAAAAAAAAAAAAAAACTCGAATGTATAGTGAGCCCATGTCTGTCCTGCCGGCAGCACTCAGGAACTGGGAATACAAGGATCAGGAGATCATCTTCAAAACCCAGCAAGTGCAAACCATCCTGGTGGGAAAGAGACCCTCTAAAAGAAATCAATAAAATGACATTTTTATTTTTTTCTGTCTGAAGTGAAAATGCTCCAAATAATTCACTGCATCAGTATTCCTGGAAATGATATCAAAGTCAGATTTTTTTTTAACATTTTATTTTATTTTTATTATATTTATTTATTTATTTTGGTTTTTTGAGACAGGGTTTCTCTGTGGTTTTGGAGACTGTCCTGGAACTAGCTCTTGTAGACCAGGCTGGTCTCGAACTCACAGAGATCTGCCTGCCTCTGCCTCCCAAGTGCTGGGATTAAAGGCGTGCGCCACCACCGCCTGGCATAAATCAGAATTTTTCATATTATTCCATGGCTGTTGTAATTTTCTCTGTGGCAGACAGAGGCAGGCAGATCTCTGTGAGTTTGAGGCCAGCCTGGTCGTCTACAGTTCCAGGACAGGTGCCAAAGCTACAGAGAATCCTTGTCTCAGAAAAAAAAAAAAAAAAAAAAAAATTTTTTTTTTCTCTGTGTCTCCTGTATCGTGTGTCTTAAGGAATCCTAAGCGCCTGTAGGTGATCTAGGAAATCTCCTGTAGCAAGGGCCCTGGCCTCCACTCCTGTCCCCTGAGGGCACCTGGTAAAAGTGAGAGGGCAGATTTAAGAGACTAGTAAAGTTCAAGGTCACCAGCCCTTCCCAACAGCTAGAACTCCTTGCTAAACCTTTAAAGGGTGAGGCTACAACTTAATTCGTCTGCTTAGATATGGATATTTTTGTTGTGGTTCTTGTTTTACAGGGCAGGAACAGATATCCAAGTGGGAATTTTTCCACGGCTGTTTTAATTTTCTCAGACTCGGTATTTAGTATGAAAAGTGGGGTGTGGGGTTGTACAAACACAACTACCAAAAAAGAACCCCAAGAAAGCAGGCCTCCCTCCCTCCCTCCCTCCCTCTCTCAGTTCCTCCCTCTCACCAAGCCATAATTGTGGCAGCCCCTTGGCCCACATAGTCCTTTCACTGATCAGTCAGACACACTCTTTTTTTTTTATTTTTGAATTGTGGGTGAAGTCAATTAATTGAGCTCTTAGATTATTATTATTATTATTAGTTTATTTGTGGTTTTTTCTACATAGAGGTTCCCTGTGTTTGCCCTGGAACTCACTTTGTAGACAAGGCTGGCCTCAGACTCACAGAGATCTAGCTGCCCCTGCCTCTACCTCTGCTTCCTAGTGCCGGAATTAAAGGCCTGCACTAAACACACTTTTTTCCCCCAAGACAGGGTTTCTCTGTGTCTGTCCTTTTGCCTGTCCTGAAACTCACACTGCAGAACAAGGTGGCCTCAAACTCACAGCGATCTGCCTGCCTCTGCCTCTCCTGATTTCTGAGGGCTGAGAATAAAGAAATGGTGCCCTCTTCATGTCCAGCAGGCATACAAACAGACAGAACACTGTATACATAATAAATAAATAAATTAAAAAAATAAAATCATAAGTAAAAATTAAAAAAAAGCCACCCCATAAACACACACACACACACACACACACACACACACACACACACACACCCAGAGAAACATATATTTATTTTTAAAAAAAAAATTAAGGGCCTGAAGAGATGGCTCAGTGGCTCTGAGGAAGAGGTTTCCATTTCCAGCACCCGTATGGCAGCTCATACGTGATTGTAAATCCAGTTCCTGGATGATCTGATACCCTGACACCATTGCACATCTAAAGTTAAATAAATCATAAAAAATTCTTTAAGAAATTGAAATTAAACTAAGTCCTACACAACTGGAAACACTCTTAAATAAAAGCAAAATTAAATGTAAAAGTGCTAAAACAGTGCTAAGTGCAGTTATGAAAATGTTTGGAAATGTGATACCTTCCCTGTCTCCCACACATACAAAAGGCACACTGAGAGATTTAAATAAAACTTGAAAATGGGTGGGCAGTGGTGGCACATGCCTTTATTCCCAGCGCACAGGAGGCAGATGCAGGTGAATCTCTGGGAGTTCAAGGCCAGCCTGGTCTACAAGAGCTAGTTCCAGAAAAGCTAGGTAGGACTGTTATGCAGGGAAACCCTGTCTCGAAAAACAAAACAAAACAAAACAAAAAAATTAAAATTGAACTAAAGAAAGACAGATAGAAAGAATGAAAATGAAGAAACAAAAAAAAAAAAACAAAGGAAGGCAGTCCTGGAGGCTTGTCTAAAAAGGGCCTTCGCTACAATGTTTTGAATTGTGATCCCCCCCACACACACATACGTACGTAAATACACACACACACACACACACACACACACACACGGACAGACATGAGCACACTGAGAAAAACAAATAAAATCTGAAGTTAAACTCAATGTATAAGAGAGTCAGAGAACACACACACACACACACACACACACACACACGGACAGACATGAGCACACTGAGAAAAACAAATAAAATCTGAAGTTAAACTCAATGTACAAGAGAGTCAGAGAACACACACACACACACACACACACACACACACACACACACTGAAATAAAACCATGCTACAGCACGGTCTCATACAGGACTGTCATGCATTTGTTGAAGAAATCTACTTTGAAACATATTTCATGATAGTTGCCTAGTTAAAACTCACTCCCCTCCTTAGGGTCTGATGTTGACTGGTCAGGGCAAGCTTATAAAATTCCTTTGTTCAGAGCTAATGCTTGATGCCCCTACTATATTTATTTATTTAGGTTTTTCGAGACAGGGTTTCTCTGTGGTTTTGGAGCCTGTCCTGGAACTAGCTCTTGTAGACCAGGCTGGTCTCGAACTCATAGAGATCCGCCTGCCTCTGCCTCCCGAGTGCTGGGATTAAAGGCTTGCGCCACCACCGCCCTGCGATGCCCCTACTATAAAAATTGGTTTCAGAAACCGGCCTTTTGCCACAGTGTCAGAAGCCCAAACTCTGCCTGTGGTCTCAGCTAGCTGATAAGCTTCTGTGACTCGCAGTGTGTTTTAATTTTTAAGTTTGTTTTTGGTTTATTATACTTGGTGGTGTTCTCATCTTTGCATGACCCCCCCCCCCCCCGCCCCCGCCCCAACATTTAAGTGTCTTTCGATCCCTCTGTTGAGAGTTTTCTGTTTAGGTCTGTACTCCATTTTTTTTTAATTTATTTATTTTACATATATAGTGTTCTGGGCACCAGATCTCATTATAGATGGGTGTGAGCCATCATGTGGTTGCTGGGAATTGAACTCAGGACCTCTAGAACAGCAGTCAGTTCTCTTAACCTCTGAGCCATCTCTCCAGCCCTCCATTTTTTTTTTTTAATTGGATTATTTGTTCTTTTGATGACCAATTTCTCGAGTCCTTTGTGTATTTTGGAGATCAGACCTCTGTCTGATGTGGGGTTAGTGAAGATCTTTTCCCATTCTGTAAGGCCGTCATTTTGTCTTGTTGGCCATGTTCTTTGCTTTACAGAAGCTTTTCAGTTTCAGGAGGTCTCTCTCACTTATTAATTGTTTCTCTCAGTGTCTGTGCTACTGGGGTTCTATTTAGGAAGCGGTCTCCTGTGCCGATGTGTTCAAGTGCATTTGATATTTTTATTTTTATATTCTTTTATTGTGGATGAAGTCAATTATTTGAACTCTCAAATATTTTTATTGTTATTATCTCTTTATTTGTTTGTTTATTTGTGGTTGTTCAACATAGGGTTTCGTTGTGTGCCCTTGTATGCGTATGCCCTGGGACTCACTTTGTAGACAAGACTGGCCTCAGACTCACAGAGAGCCATCTGCCTCTGCCTCCTAATGCTGGGATTAAAGGCTAAACAACCTTTTTTATATATTTATTTTCCTAATAATTTATTTTATCGGCATTGGTGTTTTGCCTGCATGTATGTCTATCTGAGGGTGTCAGATCTTGGAGTTATCGACAGCTGTTGACTGCCATGTGGGTGGTAGGAATTGAACCTGGGTCCTCTGGAAGAGCAGTCAGCACTCTTAACCGCAGAGCCATCTCTCCAGCCCCCACCTTTTTTTTTGAAAACAGGGTTTCTCTGTGTCACTTTGCCTGTCCTGAATCTCAATCTGCAGAACAAGGGAGCCTTAAACTCACAGTGATCTGCCTGCCTTGGTCTCCCTGATCTTGGAGGTGTTTTTATCATCTCTCTGTCTGGCTATGTAGCTATCTATCCATTCGTTTATTTTTTTTTTTTTTTTTTTGTTTTCTGAGACAGGATTTCTCTCTAGCTTTGGAGTCTGTCCTGGATTCAGACCTGGTCACAGCTGTACCTGGAAACAAAACAAAACAAAACAAAAACAAAGCAAAGCAAAGCAAAAGCCAGGCAGGACTGTAATGGTTGACCTTCCCTTTCCCCCTCCCCCATGGGCTCCTCAGAGGGGGTCAGGCCTCCTCCAGGGAATCCACAGAGCCTCTGCCCAAGGCTCTCCAGGGGACCCACTCTCTCTCTCCCTTTCCCCCAGCCCCAGGGCTGCCGGCCACATCTATCTCAGGCAGAGGTGGCGGGCACTCTGGCTATCCAGGCTGTGACAGACACAGATACACACAAGCAGGGAGGAAAGGTGCCCACTCTTTCACTAGGTGTAGGCATGCAGGAGGAACAATGAAAGGATGAGAACTGGAGAGATGGAATTTCTGGAATGTCCAGAAACCACATGGTGGGGATCTAGTGCCCTCTTCTGGTGACAGGGAGTACAGCACAGATTTGGGTTCTTGTGCTCCTGAGACCTACCCCAATTTAATACTGACATTATCCTATCATACCCTATATATCACATATAGGCTTGCTTGATATCACACACATACACTGCCTACGTTTCTGCCTGACCCCTGTGAGAGAGCCTGGTACCTTCAGAAGGCAGAAGATGGGGTGTGGGTCTGTCTGTCTGTCTGTCTATCTGTCCATCTATTCTTCCATAAAGTATTTATGTAATACTTTATTCCTTTGTTTGTTTTGTGACAGGGTTTCTCTCTAGTTCTCTCTAATTGAGTCAGTCCTGGAACTAGCTCTTGGAGACCAGACCGAGTGCTGGAATTAAAGGCGTGTACCACCATTACCCGGTTAGAAGTCTTTTTAAAAAGTAGGCAATTAGAGCTACAAATTTCCTCATAGGACTGATTTTACTGTGTGCCAGGGTTTGTGTAGGGTTTTGCTTTCCTTTTCTTGAGTGAACCTCCCCCCCCCCCCCCCCCCCCGTCTCTCTTATTCTAGAGCTCTGTTTTGTCTTCCATGAGCTCTGAGGGGTACTTGGCTTGAGTGTGATATACACACACAGACTCACTATTAAGGAAAGTTCAAGATCAAGATCCTTTCCTAACTCTGTGACCTTGCAACAGAGAAGTTTCAAGGGGTGTGAAGGGTGTGCCTACTGACACTGGCATTCATTTTATCTGCTAGGCAGCAAATGCTATGGATTGTGTGTGTGTGTGTCTCTGTTAGTTTAGGTGTCTTTCCAGTCCACGTTGGTGTAATTACCGTGCGTGTGTATATTCAGTGCTCTGATCCTTTCAAATGGTTGTGAAGGAAGGCCTAGCCTAGGAATGACTTCAGTGACTTCAGTGTTGTTATTTTCCTTTCCTAACTCTGTGACCTTGGGACAGAGAAGTTTCAAAGGGTGTGAAGGGTGTGCCTACAGCTCCACTGGCCTTCCTTGATGTGTACATCTGTTGCCTTTCCTGTAGTAAACATTCTTGTTGGAGTTGGGAAATTGCTGATTCGAACTCAGCCAATTTCATGGAATAGCCCTGGCTGTCCTGGAACTCATTTTTATAGACCAGGCTGTCCTTTTGGTGACGTTCTATTTTTTTTTTCTTCCTCTTATTTTTCTATCTGCAGTCAACATTGGTGTAAGGACTGTGTACCTGTATATTCACTGCTCTGATCCTTCTTCCTTCCTTCCTTCCTTCCTTCCTTCCTTCCTTCCTTCCTTTCTTTCATATGTCTGCCCTCTCCCGAAAACCCAAAAATTTCTAGCCTCCCAACGCAATTAAAAATAACTAAAATTTTAGTAAACTGGCATTTAAAAAAGGAAGGAAGGCAGGCAGGCAGGCAGGCAGGCAGGCAGGCAGGCAGGCCTGGATGGTGGTTGTGAAGGGAGCCCTGGCCTAGTCATATCCTCTGCCATGACTGTAACCCCAGTACTCAGGAGCTCTAAAGGGTCTGAGAAGCTGCTTTCATGCTTCTGCTGCTGGGCATTTATTTATTTATCTATCTGGCTTATGTGGGAGGGGAAGGGAAAGCCAGAGCCTTGTCCTATGGGCTCCACGCTCTCAGTAGTGTCTCATAAACTCGAGTGTGAGGGCCCATGTCTGTCATGTCAGCAGCACTCAGAAACTGAAAACACGAGGATCAGGAGATCATCTTCAGCAACTCAGCAAGTGAGAACCATCGTGGTGGGGAAACAGACCCTCTCCAAGAAATGACTAAAGTGACCTGTTTATTTTTTCTGTCCTAAGTGACACATCACTATGACGATATTATTCCCGGAAATGAAATTCGAGTGGGATTTTTTTCAAAACTATTTTTATTTCATTATTATTATTATGATTATTATTTTTTTTAAAAAAACTATTCCACGGCTGTTTTAATTTTCTCCGACTCGGTATTTAGTCTGAGAAGTGTGGGCTGAGGGTGTGGGGAGTGGGGTGAAGAAAAAGAACCGCAAGCAAGCAAGCAAGCAAGCAAGCAAGCAAGCAAGCAAGCAGTGGCCATGGTGAAAGGAGACTTAGATGGCAGGGAACTGCCGTTGCCGCCTCCCTCGGTCCCCCTCGGTCCCCCTCGGTCCCCCTCGGTCCCTCCTTCTCACCATGCCCTAATGGTTGCAGAAGCCCCTGGCCTGTCAGACACACTCTTTGTTTCCCGTGAGCAAGCGAGCGAACGATCGATTCGCCTGTTTTCCTAGCTGCCTGTGGTCTCGGTCGTACTTTCGTTTTCGTAGCCCCGAATGTCCAGCCCGGCCCACGTTCACCGTGTTCGGGGGTGGGGTGGGGGAACCGACAGGGGAGTTCCCTGTCCTGCTGTGGGCCCGTGCCACCTCCGGGCGTGAGCGTGGGAGGACGCTGTCACGCCAGAGAAGGTGAAGACGCCGCCGCCGCCGCCGCCGCCGCGGCCGAGCGAGCGAGCGAGCGAGCGAGCGATCTATGGCGGTCGGTTGTCGGGCGCCCCCTAGCGGTGGCCTTTTTCTCCTGGTCCTCGGTCGGTGACGAGGACGGGGCGAAACGGCTTTTGTGAGGCGGAAAGAGTGACGAGAGTCCCGGCCTGGCAGGCGGGTGTGTCCCGGAGTCGGTGTCGTGCTTGGGAACGGTCTCTGTGTAGGAGGTTGTGCCGGAAGTCACCCATGGGTGCATGCGTGCGTGCGTTGGGGATGGAACCGAGTGACGGGACCAGCTGGAGAGGGTGCTGGGAGACTCGAGCGGGTCGACCAGAAGGCTTCAGTCGTTCGCGTACCCCCGCTAGGTGTCGGGTCCTCCCGGGCCCAGGATCGGTGAAATACCCCGGCTTTAAAAGTTGCTTTTCCCTTGCCTTTTCTCTCTTCTAAGAGCCCTGGGACCCGGCGACCCGAGGCCGAGAGGAGGCGATGGTTGATCCCGGCTTCCCCGCTGGGGTCTCGGACATTTTTTTTTCCTCTTGCGAGAACCATCGGTCCTCAGTGCCGGACTTCCTCATCTTGAGGCCGAGAGGAGGCGGTGGTCCCGGCTTTCTCGCCTCCCTGTTCCGGACTCTCGGAGCTTTTTATTCATTTTCTTCCTCTTGTCAGGAACCCTCGGTCCTCAGTGGCGGGCTTTGCCATCCTGAGACCGAGAGGAGGCCGTGGTGCCGGCTTCCTCGCCTCCCTGGTCCGGACTCGTTGGGGTCTCGGAGCTCTACCCCGCCCCTTTCTCCTGCCCTCGGTCTTGCGAGAGCCCAGCGGCGGGCCTCGTGTTGTCGAGGCCGAGAGGAGGGTGGTGGTCCCGGCTCCCCTGTTCACTGGTCCCCGGTTTCTTGGACTCGAGATTTTTTTTTTTCCAAGTTTTTTCTTCTTGCCCTTCTCCATTCCTAGCGGCTGGTCGCAGGGTCCTCGGCCGGGAGGAGGCTGGGCGCCCGGCTTTCTGACATGTCCACCTCGCTCTCTCGGTCCTTTCATGGTTATGAGGTCGACCAGTTGTTCCTTTGAGGGTCGGTTCTCTTGTTTATGGGGACATTTTTGGGACATTTCACCCAGCCTCACTTTCAGGAGTTCTGTGTGGTCTGTGAATGACTCCCCGTACCTGTTGTCATTCTTCTAATGGTTGCTATCTGTCCTTATTGTACCTGCAGATAGGTGCTGACACGCTGTCCTTTAATTGGGTGACATTAAAGGACGCTAGGTGGCGGTCTGTCTTCTGAGCCTCACTGGGTGTTACTTTTCCCGTCTAGCCCAGCCCGCGTCTCGCTGCCTTTTGGTGCTGGGCCCGTGTGTGCTTTTCCTGTGCGGCTTTTTGAGATGACCGGCTTCCTTGCCTTGCTTTTGCCCGTGGTGAAGCGTGTCAGGCATCCCCGCTTCGTGGCTTGTCACCCGTTCTGCTTGGATGGTGGGACCCGTCTCTCGATGCTTCTTTTTCTCCCTTACCGTCCCGGTGCTTTTTTTTTTTTTTCTTTTCTTTTTTGGGAGGGCGGGGACCAGGTTGTGGAGCTCCCGAGTCTCCTCCATGGTCCCCTGCTCCCATGTGCCTCCCGAGCGCACTGTTTTTTCCCACCCCCTTCCCAGCTTGTGGAGCTCCCGAGTCTCCATGAGTCCTTTTGGGTTGAGGGTGGCCCGGCCCTTCTGCTGCCTTATGTGCCTCCCGAGTGCACACCTTTTCTTGGATTCCCTGGTTGACCCCCCGCCGCTGTTTTTTGGTGTGGAGGTGTGTGAAGGGTTTTCTTTTTTTTTTTTTTGCTTTTTTTTGCGGCATGTGTTGGGTCTGTGGTGATCTCTCGCTCGATTCTTCCCGGTTCCGCTTTGTTGATCGATGTGGTGTGCTCGCCCTGTGTTCATTCGGGCCGGAGGCCTAAGCCGCGCCAGGCGAGGGACGGACATTCATGGCGAATGGCGGCCGCTCTTCTCGTTCTGCCAGCGGGCCCCTCGTCTCTCCTCCCCACCTTTACCGGTGGTGTGTGGAAGGCAGGGGTGCGGTTATCCGGCCTGAGCCCTGTGAAAGCCCCCCCGCACTCCTCGCTGTGGTTCGTGGGGGTTCCTGTGAGGCGCGCCGGGGGCTTTGTTCCCCGTCGCGCGTTTCGCTATGCCCACCGTGTGTGGGTCTGTTTGGCCCTCCTCCCTCCGAGCCGGGGGAGGGTCGGCTGATGTGCCGTGTTACGTGCCCCTCCCGACCGGGTTCGTGTGCACGCGCCTTGCTTTGTGATCCTTGTGGTGCTCCTGGAGCGTTCCAGGCCGATCTTCAGAGGTGCCCGGTTC
>NW_024544859.1:380000-395086 GCF_018167655.1 Microtus oregoni
AGCTGATTATTATTTTTTTTTTAAATATTTATTTATTATGTATACAATATTCTGTCTGTGTGTATGCCTGCAGGCCAGAAAGGGGCATCAGATCTCATTACAGATGGTTGTGAGCCACCATGTGGTTGCTGGGAATTGAACTCAGGACTTTTGGAAGAGCAGGTAATGCTCTTAACCACTGAGCCATCTCTCCAGCCCCTGAATAGCTGATTATTAATTCGTTCGAATAATATTAAAAACTGTTCAAGTAGAAAACAATTGCTTTCTTTTCTGTTTTCCCAGAGATCTGACTGACGACTGCAACTTGGAAAGAAGACGGCCCTGCTGGACAGAGACCTCCCTCCTGCTTTGGGTGGGGCAGCTGAGTGAACGTGGGTGGGTCGACCAGTTTACATGTTTATTTCCATGTTTTGTCTTTTATGGATTGAATGGATGTGTCTCATTTTTTTTTTCACGATTGCTTGCTTCTTGTGTATTTCTTTGCTTGCTTACTTATCTATCTGTTCAGCCCATCTCATTTACTTACTTCTTTAAAAAATGACCCACCTATTTACTTACTTGTTCATTCATTCCTTCACTTCCTTCTTTCATATATCTGTTTATCTGCTGATTTAGCATGACTCACTTATTTACTTATTGAATGTTTCAATTATTATTTATTCATTCTTTATTTGTCTATTTTTATGTATGTATTTACTTACTTTCTTGATTTTTTTTTTACTTTTTACAATTTACTTAATTTTTTTCTTTCTTTGGGAATGTACATCCTTTCTTTCTTTCTTTCTTTCTTTCTTTCTTTCTTTCTGTCTCCTGACTGTCACTGGCTAAGAAAATGGTGGCCTCCATGTCACTGGTTCTGGGTGAGTGTCAGCAAAGCAGCTCCTAAAATGGAAATTGATGAAGGGATAGATAGATGGGATACACACGCGCTCGCACATACATACATACATACATACGCACACACGCACGTGCATGACATGTACAGATGGGGGGGTTCCAATGTTTTCAGAGGAAGGTGCTCGCTGGTAATAATAAAGGTGCTGGTAAATAAGGCTGGAAATAGCTGAATCATTAAAACTCTTCAAATAAATAAAAAGCAATTCTCTCTCTCTCTCTCTCTCTCTCTCTCTCTCTCTCTCTCTCACCATATACCAGCACATCTGAACTGACTGCAACATACAAAAGAAGAAGAAACACGGAAAGAAGACATCCCTGCTGGACAGGATCATCTGATCTGAGATGAGAATAAAGTCTTCGAATGGCTGACAACAGCATTTCATTGAGAAGAGATTCCACGTTTTATGCTGTACAGTTAGTTAGATAGATTAAGAGGGGCCTGTGAACTGGGGTGGGGTGTGGCTTCTCAGGTCACGTCAGGTCAGGGAGGGGCTGAGGAGTGTCCCATTGGCCTTGACAATAGGCACCAGTCAGACGTTAACGTTGAGTTCCTCAAAGGGAACTGACTGAGATCCTTGCTTACCTAAGAAATGCCTGACCTTGGAAAAGGTCTTGTGGAAAGCAGGCGCTTGAAACTGCAGTTTCACGTCTACCCAGAAAGCTCCCTCTCGGAAGGGAAAGTCATCGTGATATCTTACTCTTTTCCCAAGGATACCCTACCTACCCTTCTGATCATTCTTACTGAATTAAGTCTTCCACTGTAAATGAATAAAGTATGTAAGTAAGCAAATACGTGGATGGATGAACAAATAAATACAAAATTTGCTGTTGTTGACTGCCTTTTATTTCATAATGAATCTCTCTCTCTCTCTCTCTCTCTCTCTCTCACACACACACACACACACACACACACACACACACACAAACACAAACACTAAATATACAATAAAAGGAAGCATAACACCTTTACTCAGGGGGCAGAGTGAACTCTGAAAGTTTTCCAGGCAGGGCTATAGAGAGAGATGCTCCATGTCTCCCAGCATCACAGCTCACAGCTGTCTGTAATCCAGGAGCCCGAGAGCCATGGCAAAAACACAAATGCACATAAGATAAAAATAAATAATTTTTTTAAACGTGGGGGGGGGGAGACAGAATATAAGAACAAACTGAGAAACAAGGAAAGATAGTGTTGGCTGGCCGGCTGGCTGGCTTTCAGTTCCCTGACAGAAATAAGCACATTATGGAGGAACCACAAAGTTGTTACACTATGTGGGTGTGATGAGGAGAGATTGTGAGTGTCCTGTCAGAACAAAGTTAGTCCCATAGTTGATGAAATTCATTATCCCAAAAATTCAGCAGAATATATCCCAAGTTTGCAAATGTGTGATCAGCTTGTGACAGGTTGGGCTGGAGATGCTGAGAACTGGGGAGCCCTCAATGCAAGACCAGATACTCGTTCCCATGAAGAGAGAGGGAGGGAGGGAGGGAGGGAGGGAGGGAGGGAGGGATCATTCATTCATTCATTCCTATACTCAAGTTTAAGAAAAGATGAGTGGCTATGGAGAGACCACTCACAGATATGAAAAATCATTTCCTAAAAATCAAATTTCTCAGTCACTATGCAACTGCTATGGTGCTTCTCCTAGATAGAACAAAACACACACACACACACACACACACACACACACACACACACACACACACAAGGTGAACCAGGGAAAAGCTTTCTAAGCCTTTAAGGATGCACCGTGACTTCAGAGACCTCAGGGAGTATAGGGATGGGTGCTTGATGCTTCAGACTCATGTCATTGAAGGACATAACATAGTCTGGATTCACAGAGATTCACAACACAGAGCCATTGTCACTTACCCAGAGCTAACAAGAAATTGCAGTCTCAGCCGGGCTGTGGTGTGTGCATGCCTTTAATCACAGCACACACACAGATCTCTGTGAATTCAAAGATGGCCTGATTTACAGAGTGAGTTTTAGGACAGCCCAAGATACACAAAGAAACCCTTTCTTGAAAAACAAAACAAAACAGCAAAAGAAAGAAAGAAAGAAATGGAAAAAGAAAAAAAAAAGGCAGTCTCTTCCCACTCTCTCATCCATTGGCTCTTAAAGAGCTCTCAAGCTGGGCTGGAGAGATGGCTCAGTGGTTAAGAGCATTGCCTGCTCTACCAAAGGTCCTGAGTTCAATTCCCGGCAACCACATGGTGGCTCACAACCATCTGTAAAGAGGTCTGGTGCCCTCTTCTGGCCTTCAGCCATACACACAAGACAGAATATTGTACACATAATAAATAAATAAATGAAATTAAAAAAAAAAAGAGCTCTCAAGCTGAACTCTCAAGTCATTCATAACTGGGAAGCTAGAAACCTTAGGGGATCACAGGAGTCAGACTGACTGCAGCACTTGATGCCTCAACCCTGCTAATGGCTGTGATATAAGGCATGGTAAAATATGGGCTTTGGGCCTTTCGGGCGCGGTAGCCATCTTTCAGTAACTCGCCAAAATGACAAACACAAAGGGAAAGTGGAGGGGCACTCGCTATATGTTCTCTAGGCCCTTTAGGAAACATGGAGTTGTTCCTTTGGCCACGAATCTACAAGAAGGGCGATATTATAGACATCAAGGGAATGGGCACTGTTCAAAAAGGAACGCCCCATAAATGTTACCACGGCAAAACCGGAAGAGTCTACAATGTCAGTCAGCATGCTGTGGGCATCATTGTAAACAAGCGAGTTAAGGGCAAGATTCTTGCCAAGAGAATTAATGTGCGGATTGAACACATCAAGCACTCGAAGAGCAGAGACAGCTTTCTGAAGCGGGTGAAGGAGAACGACCAGAAGGAAAAGGAAGACAAAGAGAAGGGCACCTGGGTTCAGCTCAAGCGAACCCAGAGAAGCACACTTCGCGAGGACTAACGGGAAGGAGCCTGAGCTGCTGGAGCCCATTCCCTACGAATTCATGGCCTGATGTACAAAAAGAAATAACACACCTGGACTATTAAAAAAAAAAATACGGGCTTTGGCAGAGCGCTACTCCCCTTTCTCTATTATTATTGCTACACAACGAAAAGGACCGGGGGTGATGTGCAGTGCTGGTATTGAAATCTCACTGACTCCTTCCGCACTCCTTGTCAATTCCCGACTTTGTCAAATCAACTATCGTGAATCTTTGATGTGGGTTGGCCCTTTAGGAACTCAGAGAAACAAGACAGACCTATTTCATTCCAGAAACCTCCCAGTTCCTGAGCCCTAGCCCTGGAAGTCTCAAAGCCATCACATCCAGAAATCTCTCTAGTTAGTCCCTGCTAGTGGTGAACTCACTTCGTCTTCCCCAGGACCACTAATTATTTCTCCGTGTTTTCCTCTGAGATCTGAGGTCAGCTTTCTTCTTCCTCCCTCTGGCCTCTCCATGATCTCCATTCTCTAGACAACATGTCTAGAACTGAGTCTTATAGGCACCGAGAGAGTGTATCTTGAGGGCACTTGGCGTTTCTAGGACACGAGTGACATCACAAAATTCCGAGAGCTCTCCGGGATACTGTAGAATTTCCAGAGAAGGGACTGCTGATGTCGTGAGGCACGGCCTTTACCTCCTTGCTAATATTTCTCCCCGAACTGACCAACCGACCGACTGACCGGAAACCTGAGGTTTCCTTTCCAGGAGTCTCTCCTGCGACACAGAGGGAGCCATTCAGGATTTCCTCCTTCCAAAACCAGAAATTTCTCTCTGCTTCATTAAAATCTTTTCACTACTTCCTTCACCCATGGGGAGTTAGTTAGTTGAACACTCACTTTTTTCATGAATGTCCCTTCCTCCCTCTCCGGAACATCTCATATTACTGATTCATACTCAGTAAATCAGTAATATGAGAAATTAGGCCAGGAGGACACGGAAGATGAGGGTTGAGTCCTCTGAAGTGAACAAGCACTTAGGGAAGGCTAAACTTAAGGGAATTTGACTCTGAGTGGCAAGACATGAATAGCTGCTGCCAAGGCACAGATGCAGGCATCGGGCTGAGGCACCAACTGGGCCCTTGGCATCCTCCTGCATCATCAGAGCTGTGTGAGAAACTCAGACCAAAGGAGGGCCGTGTTCAAAGGGAGAGGGCATTTTCTATGGATGGCTGCCAGCTATCTCTTGGCTTCTGTAAGTACAGGAACTCAACAAAGAAAGAGACATGCCAGACAGGAGGTTTTGGTAAAAATCTGAACTGAACTGAATAGAAACTGGCTACTACGTATTAGTGTTTTCAGAGTTATGTCTGAGGAACAAAATATTTAAATGAAATAAAACCAAATCCTTAAAAAACATCCAGGTGTCCTCTGAGGGGGCATGGAAAACAAAACAAAACAGAAAGATAAGAGGGATTTTAGTTGTTCCAAAAACCCTCAGAGCCGGGCGGTGGTGGTGCACGCCTTTAATCCCAGCACTTGGGAGGCAGAGGCAGGTGGATCTCTGTGAGTTCGAGGCCAGCCTGGTCTAGAAGAGCTAGTGCCAGGACAGGCTCCAAAGCTACAGAGAAACCCTGTCTCGAAAAATCAAAAAAAAAAAAAAAAAAAAAAAAACCCTCAGGAACAAAACTTCCCCAGGAGAATAGCAAGATAGCAAGAGTTCATTGGGAAACTGTCTGTCTCCTGTTGCATCATTTCAAGTTTTTCTAACTTGTTACTGGATGGTGTCAGCTGTAAGATTTTCATCTTTTACGCTCACAATGAGATTCTAGCCTTTTTTCTTTTTTTATTGAGAGATGGACACATGTTCCCTCCCTCTAGTTCTATTGGCTGTACAGCTTTGACCAAGAAAGAGGGTTGGATTTCATCAAAGAATTTCTCTCCATTTTATATTTCACCCACTTTTGATTGCTATTAAGTGCAATCTAGCTGGTTTGTGGTGTTTCAGGAACACTTTCCTTATTCTTCTGGGTTGTGTGTGTGTGTGTGTGTGTGTGTGTGTGTGTGTGTGTGTGTTTGGTTTTGTGAGGACAGGGTTTATCTAGGAACAGTCCTGGAATGTCCTTGGTAGGTGAGGCTGGCCTTGAACTCCCCCTGCCTCTCTGTCATTTCTTCCTACTTGGTGTGTGTTTGGTTGCTGTTTTGAGTTTTCAGATCTCCTGAAAAAAAGATCAAGATCATTTCTTTCCTAAACTCTGTGTCCTTGGGACACAAGCATTAAAGGGTGTGGCTACAGCTCCACTGGACCTCTTTGATATGGATATCTGCAGCCTTTCCTGTTGGAGTTGGGAAATTGAAAGTTGTTGACTTGAATTCACTCATTGCAAAAAAAAAAAAAAAAAACAAAAAAACAAAAAACCACCCTTATTTATTTTATTTTATTTTATTTTTTTAATATTTATTTATTTATTATGTATACAATATTCTGTGTTTATGCCTGCAGGCCAGAAGGGGGCACCAGACCCCATTACAGATGGTTGTGAGCCACCATGTGGTTGCTGGGAATTGAACTCAGGACCTTTGGAAGAGCAGGCAATGCTCTTAACCTCTGAGCCATCTCTCCAGCCCCCCCTTATTTATTTTATTATTTCACATTTTAACTTGATTTTTTTTTCTTTTTTTGAGACAGGAATTGGCTTTTTATTTATGCTCCAGACAATCTATCTCACTACATGGCCCAGGACTTCTTTCTGAACGCTTCCATGATAGTAGTCAGCTGCCCAAAATATACTGCTGCTGCTGCAATTTTAGAAAAAAATTAAATAAAAATAAATAACCTGAGATAAACAAAGAAAAAAAGGAAAGCACCTATTTTTCCTTCCTTCCTTCCTTCCTTCCTGTTTTCTTCTTTTATTATTTTTTATTTTTGGTTTCTCTGTATAATACCTTTAACTCACTATATAAACCAGGCTGTCATCTTGGTGACATTATGGTTTTGTTTTTTCTTATTTCTGGTCTGAAAATTGACAAATTGACATTTCTTCTCCCTCTCTCTTTCTCATTTAATTCATGTTTTATTTTATGTATTTATTTATTCATTCATTTATTTATTTATTTTTGTTTGTGTTTTGGTTTTGATTTTCAAGGCATGGTTTCTCTGTTGTCTTAGAACTAGCTCTTGTCGACCAGGCTGTCCTCAAACTCCCAGAGATCCAACTGCTTCTCTGCCAGATATGGAACCAGTCATCTTGGTTAGTTCAAAAGCCACCCCATAAACACATGTGCGCGTGTTTATGACATGAACACGTGAGACATGAACACGTGAGAAACAGGAAGGAACGAGGAGTGGTGTCCACTCTCTCACTAAATGCAGGCCTGCCTGCAGTGATTGAAAGAATCAGAAATGGAGAGATGGAATTTCTGGACTTTCCAGAAACCACATGGTAGAAATCTAGTGCCCTCTTCTGTTGACAGGGCCTAGATGTGCATATTTGCTGTTTTCTGGTTGAAGCTGGGAAACAGTACCTTCTTGCTGAAGTTGGATAATTGTTGAATTCAGCCATTTTCAGGTTTCATAGAAAACAAAACAAAACAAAACAAAAAGCCCCTTCTTTGTTTTATTTCACATTTTAATTTGATTTTTTTTTTTTTTTTGAGACAGGACCTGTCTTTTTATTTGTGTTTCAGACAAACTATTTTACTACATGGCCCAGGACTTCTTCTTTCTGAACACTTATGCTCCAAATACAATCTTTTTTTTAATTAATTATTTATTATGTATACAGCATTCCTTCCATGCATGACTGCAGGCCAGAAGACCCCATTACAGATGGTTGTGAGCCACCATATTGTTGCTAGGAATTGAACTCAGGACCTTTGGAAGAACAGTCAGTGCTCTTAACCTCTGAGCCATCTCTACAGCCCCTGAAAATATAATCTTAAAAGAAAAAGTAAAATTAAAATGAATGGCCTGGAATTAACAAAGACAAAAAAGGGGGAAAAAAACCTGCATTTTCTTGCTTGCTTGCTTTTTTTTTTCTCTTCTTTTAGTATTTTTTGAGGCACGGTTTCTCTGTGTAACAGCCCTAGCTGTCCTGGAACTCAGTTTATAGACCAGGCTGTCTTGTTGGTAACGTTCTCTTTTTATTCTTATTTCCTATCTGTAAATCCACATTTCTTCTCTCTCTCTCTCTCTCTCTCTCTCTCTCTCTCTCTCTCTTTCTCTATCTCTCTCTCTCTCGCTTTCTCTCTCTCTCTCTCTCTCAATTTATTTATTTCTTGTTTGGTTTTGTGTTTTACTTTATGAGACAGGGTTTCTCTGCTGATTTGGAGACTGTTCTTGGAACTAGCTCCTTTCTTGTAGACCAGGCTGGCCTAAAACTCCCAGAGATCCTGCCTCTGCCAGATATGGAGCCAGTGCTCTTGAATGCCTTCATCTGGTGAGGTCAAAATATACCCCCCCCCCCCCCACACACACACCAAACACAAACACAGGCACAGGCACAGGCACACCCAGAGACACATAAATAAACTTTTAAATTAAGAGCCTGGAGAGCTAGTTTCTTGGCTCTTCCTGAGAAATTGGGTTCAATTCCCAGCACCTGCATGGTTAAATAAATCATAAAAAAAATTCTTTAAGAAATTGAAATTAAACTACACAACTGGAAACACTGTCTCAACTAAAAGTAAAATAAAATGTAAAAGAGTGCAGTGCTAAGTGCAGTTATGAAAATGTTTGGAAATATGACACCTTCCCTGTCTCCCCCACATACACAGGCACACCGAGAGAGAGGTTTAAATAAATGTGGTGGTGGCACATGCCTTTATTCCCAGCACACAGGGGGCAGAGGCAGGTGAATTTCTTGGGAGTTGGAAGCCAGCCTGGTCTACAAGAGCTAGTTCCAGATTAGCTAGGACTGTTACCCAGGGAAACCCTGTTTCGAAAAACAAGACAAAAAAATTAAAATTGAAGTAAATGTACAAGCCAAAGCTACAGGCCCTGGCCTCCACTCCTGTCCCTGAGGGCACCTGGTAAAAGTGAGAAGGCAGATTTCAGAGACTAGTAAAGTTCAAGGTCACCAGCCCTTCCTAACAGCTAGAACTCCTTGCTGAACCATTAAAGGGTGAGTCTAAGGCGGGCAGTGGTGGTGCACGCCTTTAATCCCAGCACTCTGGAGGCAGAGGCAGGCAAATCTCTGGGAGTTCCAGGACAGGCACCAAAGCTACAGAGAAAACTTGTCTTGAAAAGCCAATAAATAAATAAATAAATAAATAAATAAATAAATAAATAAATAAAATAAAGGGTGAGGCTACAACTTGATTGGTCTGCTTAGATATGTATTTTTTTTATTTTATTTTTTTGTTTTTTTTAGATATGCATATTTTTGTTATGGTCGTTTTTTTTAAAATTTATTTATTATATTATGTGTATAGCATTCCTTCCACGTGTGCCTGCAAGCCAGAAGGGGGCACCAGGTCTCATTATAGATGGTTGTAAGCCACCATGTGGTTGCTGGGAATTGAACTCAGGACCTCTGGAAAAGCAGTCAGTGCTCTTAACCTCTGAGCCATCTCTCCAGCCCTGTTATAGTCGTTTTTGTTTTACTGGGCAGGAAAAGATATCCAAGTGGGAATTTTTCCACAGCTGCTTTAATTTTCTCAGACTCTGTATTTAGTATGAGAAGTGGGGTGTGGGGTAGGTTGTACAAACACAACTACTGAAGAAAAGAAACCCCAAGAAAGCAAGCGAGTGGTTGCCATGTCTTTGAAAGGCATTTAGGTGACTGGGAACTGCCCTTGCTGCCTCCCTCCTTTCCTCCCTCTCACCAATCCATAATTGTGGCAGCCCCTTGGCCCACATAGTCCTTTCACTGATCGGTCAGACACACTCTTTGTTTTATTTTTTAATTTTTGAATTGTGGGTGAAGTCAATTAATTGAGCTCTTAGATTATTATCATCATCATCATTATTATTATTTGTTTATTTGTGGTTTTTCCACATAGGGATTCCCTTTGTATGCTTGTTTGCCCTGGAACTCACTTTGTAGACAAGGCTGGCCTCAGACTCACAGAGATCTAGCTGCCCCTCCCTGCCTCTACCTCTGCCTCCTAGTGCCCGAATAAATGGCCTGTACTAAACACACTTTTAGTTTCTCTGTGTCTGTCGTCGCTTTGCCTGCAGAACAAGGTAGCCTCAAACTCACAGCGATCTGCCTGCCTCTGCCTCTCCTGATCTCTGAGGGTTGAGAACTGAGAATAAAGAAATGTGCTGCCACCATTACCCAGCTAGGCAGCTGCCCAAAATATACTGCTGCTGCGGCAGCAATAAAAAAAAAAATAACCTGAGATAAACAAAGAAAAAAAGGAAAACACCAGTTTTTCTTCCTTCTTTCCTTTTTTCCTTCTTTTCTTCCTTCCTTGTTTTTTTTTTTTCTGTTTTCTTCTTTTATTATTTTTTTGGTACAGGGTTTCTCTGTATAATACCTTTAACTCACTACATAAACCAGGCTGTAATCTTGGTGACATTATGGTTTTGGTTTTTTTCTTATTTCCTGTTTAATCATTTCTCTCTCTCTCTCTCTCTCTCTCTCTCTCTCTCTCTCTCTCTCCTCTCTCTCTCTCCTCTCTCTCTCTCTCTCTCTCTCTCTCTCTCTCTCTCTCTCTCTCTCTCACACACACACACACACACAGATTTAATTTATGTTTTTTATTTTTGTTTGTGTTTTTGTTTTGATTTTCAAGGCAGGGTTTTCTCTGTTGCTTTGGAGCCTGTCTTTGGAACTAGCTCTCGTCGACCAGGCTGGCCTCAAACTCCCAGAGATCCACCTGCCTCTCTGCCAGATATGGAACCAGTCCTTTTGAATGCTTTCATCCTTCCTGGTCATTAAAAATTTGAAATGAAAACTAAGTTCTACACAACTGGAAAGACTGTCTCAAATAAAACTTAAATAAAATGTTCTGAAATAGGGCACCTTCCATGCCCCCCCCCACCAAGGACACACTTGGGTGCAGACCAAGAGATACAAACAAAATTTGAAATGAAACTAAATGTACATGAAATTAATAGAATGAGATACTAAAAACTTAGTTGGATTGTCACTGTGGTGCACATCTTTTATTCTATCATCCAAGAGACAGAGACAGGTGTACCTCTGTGAATTCCCAGGTTTTGGAGAGAGGCCCCCATCCCAAATTAAAAAAAAAAAAAAAAATATATATATATATATATATATATATATATATATATATATATATATAGTTCAACCAAAAAAAAAAAAAAGAAGGAAGAAAAGAAGAAAGAAACATTATGAACTGTCTCCTTGTTTCTAGAAACTTGTTTTGATTTGCATTTCTCTGATGACTAAGCATGTTGAACATTTCCTTAAGTGTCTTTCAGCCATTTTAGATTCCTCGGTTGAGAGTTCTCTGTTTAAGTCTGTACTCCATTTTGTGAGTTAGATTATTTGTTCTTGAGATGACCAATGTCTTGTGTTCTTTGTATGTTTTGGAGATCAGACAGACCTCTGTCTGATGTGGGGTTAGTGAAGATCTTTTTCCATTCTGTAAGGCCGTCATTTTGTCTTGTTGGCCGTGTTCTTTGCTTTACAGAAGCTTTTCAGTTTCAGGAGGTCTCTCTCACTTATTAATTGTTTCTCTCAGTGTCTGTGCTACTGGGGTTCTATTTAGGAAGCGGTCTCCTGTGCTGATGCGTTCAAATGCGTTTGATATTTTTATTTTTATATTCTTTTATTGTGGATGAAGTCAATTATTTGAACTCTCAAATATTTTTATTGTTATTATCTCTTTATTTGTTTGTTTATTTGTGGTTGTTCAACATAGGGTTTCGTTGTGTGCCCTTGTATGCGTATGCCCTGGGACTCACTTTGTAGACAAAACTGGCCTCAGACTCACAGAGAGCCATCTGCCTCTGCCTCCTAATGCTGGGATTAAAGGCTAAACAACCTTTTTTATATATTTATTTTCCTAATAATTTATTTTATCGGCATTGGTGTTTTGCCTGCATGTATGTCTATCTGAGGGTGTCAGATCTTGGAGTTACAGACAGCTGTTGACTGCCATGTGGGTGGTAGGAATTGAACCTGGGTCCTCTGGAAGAGCAGTCAGCACTCTTAACCGCAGAGCCATCTCTCCAGCCCCCACCTTTTTTTTTTGAAAACAGGGTTTCTCTGTGTCACTTTGCCTGTCCTGAATCTCAATCTGCAGAACAAGGTAGCTTCAAACTTACAGTGATCTGCCAGCCTTGGTCTCCCTGATCTTGAAGGTGTTTTATCATCTCTCTCTCTGTCTGGCTATCTATCTATCCATTCATTTATTAGTTTATGTATTTGTTTATGTGTTTATTTATGTATTTATTTATTTTTGTTTTCTGAGACAGGATTTCTCTCTAGCTTTTGAGTCTGTCCTGGATCCAGACCTGGTCACAGCTGTACCTGAAAATAAAATAAACAAACAAACAAAAACAAAAACAAAGCAAAGCAAAAGCCAGGCAGGACTCTCTGGTTGACCTTCCCTTTCCCCCTCCCCCACGGGCTCCTCAGAGGCAGTGAGGCCTCCGGCAGGGAATCCACAGAGCCTCTGCCCAAGGCTCTCCAGGGAACCCACTCTCTCCCTTTCCCCCAGCCCCAGGGCTGCCAGCCACATCTATCTCAGGCAGAGATGGCGGGCACTCTGGCTATCCAGGATGTGACAGACACAGACACAGAGAAGCAGGGAGGAAAGTTGCCCACTCTCTCACTAGATGCAGGCATGCAGGAGGAACAATGAAAGAATGAGAACTGGAGAGATGGAATTTCTGGAATGTCCAGAAACCACATGGTGGGGATCTAGTGACCTCTTTTGGTGACAGGGAGTACAGCACAGATTTGGGTTCTTGTGCTCCTGAGATGTAACCCCCACAAGGCAGCAGCTCATAAGTGATTGTAAATCCAGTTTCACACGACTGCACATAAAATAAAGTTAAATAAATCATAAAAAAATTCTTTAAAAATTTGAAATTAAAATAAGTTCTACACAACCAGAAAGACTGTCTCAAATAAAAGTAAAATAAAATGTTCTGGCCGGGCGATGGTGGCGCACGCCTTTAATCCCAGCACTCGGGAGGCAGAGGTAGGCGGATCTCTGTGAGTTCGAGACCAGCCTGGTCTACAGAGCTAGTTCCAGGACAGGCTCCAAAGCCACAGAGAAACCCTGTCTCGAAAAACCAAAAAAAAAAAAAAAAAAAAAAAAAAAAAAAAAAAAAAAAATAAAATGTTCTAAAATAGGACAACTTCCCTGCCCCCCACCCCCACAGGGACACACTTGGTGCAGACCAAGAGATACAAACAAAATTTGAAATTAAACTAAATCTACAAGAAACTGACCCTGGTTATTGTGGTGCACATCTGTGAATTTCCAGGCTTTATAGAGAGGCCCCCAACCCAAATAAAAAAAAAATATATAAAAGTTTAACCAAACACACCCCCCCACACACACACACAAAAAAAAAAAAGGAAGGAAAGAAAGAAGAAGGAGACATTATCAACTGTCTCCTTGGTCCTAGAAACTGGACCATGGGAGTTTAGGACCTATAAGACAGTGCACGAGTCTTGTGATCTCACTTGGTAGATGAGTCTGGATTTTAACTCACAGATGTCCTTCTGCCTGTGTCTCCCATGTGTCTCCCATAAAGGGTTCCCTAATTCTTGAATGGCATACTGAAAGTAGTTATTTCTACTTAGTTTGCGTTTGATTTTTTTTTAAAAAATCCATGCCTATTTATTTATTTATTTATTTATTTTTGGTTTTTCACGACAGGGTTTCTCTGTAGCTTTGGAACTAACCCTTGTAGACCAGGCTGGCCTCAAATTCACAAAGATCCACCTGCCTTTGCCTCCCAAGTGCTGGGATTAAAAGAATGTGCCACCACCACCCGCCTTTTTTTCTTATATTTATTTTTGTTAAGCTCTACATTTTTCTTTGCTCTCTTCCATGTCTCCCCTTCAACCCTCTCCCAAGGTTCCCATGCTCTCAGGAGATCTTGTCTTTTTCTACTACTCATGTATTTTATTAGATCTATGTATGTCTCTCTTAGGGTCCTCATTGTTGTCTAGTTCTCCGGGATTGTGATTTGTGAGCTTTATGTTTAAAAATCACTTATGAGTGAGTATATGTGGTAATTGTCTTTTAGGGTCTGGGTTACTTTCCTCAAAATGATGTTTCCTAGCTTCATCCATTTGCCTGCAAAATTCAAGATGTCATTATTCTTTTCTGCTGTGTAGTAAGTACTCCATTGTGTAAGTATACCACATTTTCCTCATCCATTCTTCAGTCAGAGGGCATTTAGGCTACTTCCAGGTTCTGGCTATGACAAACAATGCTGCTATGAACATAGTTGAGCCCATGTCCTTGTGGCACAATTGAGCATCCTTTACATATATACCTAAAAGTGGTATTGCTGGGTCTTGAGGAAGGTTGTTTCCTAATTTTCTGAGAAATCGCCACACTGACATCCAAAGGGGGCTGTACCAGCTTGCATTCCCACCAGCAATGCAGCAGTGTTCCCTTTTCCCCACATCCTCTCCAGCATAAGTTGTCATCAGTGTTTTTGATCTTGGCCATCCTTACAGGTATAAAGTGGAATCTCAGAGCTGTTTTGATTTACCTATCTCTGATGACTAAGGATGTTGAACATTTCCTTAAGTGTCTTTCAGCCATTTTAGATTTCTCGGTTGAGAGTTCTCTGTTTAGGTCTGTACCTCCATTTTGTGAATTGGATTATTTGTTCTTGAAATGACCAATGTCTTGAGTTCTTTGTATATTTTGGAGATCAGACCTCTGTCTGATGTGGGGTTAGTGACGATATTCTGTACTGGAGTTAGATTTAGAAGCGGTCTCCTGTGCCGATGCGTTCAAATGCATTTTTTTAAATAAATATTTATTTATTATGTATACAATATTCTTTCTCTGTGTATGTCTGAAGGCCAGAAGAGAGCACCAGACCCAATTACAGATGGTTGTGAGCCACCATGTGGTTGCTGGGAATTGAACTCAGGACCTTTGGAAGAGCAGGCAATGCTCTTAACCGCTGAGCCATCTCTCCAGCCCCCATTCAAGAGCTTTTGATATTTTTATTTTTTATATTTTTTTATTGTGGATGAGGTCAATTATTTGAACTCTCAAATATTTTTATTGTTATTATCTGTTTGTTTATTTGTGGTTTTGCAACACGGGGTTTCCTTGTGTATCCTTGTGTGCCCTGGAACTCACTTTGTAAACAAGACTGGCCTCA